>NC_137863.1:20156117-20193617 GCF_963924005.1 Protomyctophum bolini
CCTGCATTGTACAAGGCAGGTTTACAATTCAAGATTTACAACACGCACGCACACACGCGCACACACACCTTTAAGCCTACAGTTAAACTGGGCTGCCAGCATTGTAGAGTAGACCCCCAACCATTTGAAAATGGTTGGGGGTCCGCGGCCAACTACATGTTCATTTAAATGGTTGGGGGTCCGCGGCCAAATACATGTTCATTTAAATGGTTGGGGGTCCGCGGCCAACTACATGTTCATTTAAATGGTTGGGGGTCCGCGGCCAACTACATGTTCATTTAAATGGTTGGGGGTCCGCGGCCAACTACATGTTAATTTAAATGGTTGGGGGTCCGCGGCCAACTACATGTTCATTTAAATGGTTGGGGGTCCGCGGCCAACTACATGTTCATTTAAATGGTTGGGGGTCCGCGGCCAACTACATGTTCATTTAAATGGTTGGGGGTCCGCGGCCAAATACATGTTAATTTGTGGGCCCTTGATATGAATACAGTAGGTTTGAGAAACGCGGTATTAAAGTAATGTACGAGGATGAGGAACATTAACATTGGAGGCAGACAGGAGGTATCGTTTCCGTTTCACTCGCATTTTGTACAATCTGCAGCCAGACTCATTTGGAAGTATAACATGACAGCTCGCGGTTCCTCCATCACCGTGCTCCTGTAACAAGGTAAAAATGACAACGCGCGTTCCTTTTCCTCGCTGTCACAGACATTTTGTTAAAGAGGCGGCGGCGGTGATGAATTCGCCGTTGAATCCCAACATGCTGCATGTCTCTCGTTGCTCTTGAAGAGCCCGCTGCCTTCCTCAATGTCACAGAAGCGTGTAAGATCGTCTCTAGAAGTCGTGTTATTTTTGTAAAGACAAGCTTGAATATATGCCAAACGTTCCATCCTCTCCTTGGGAGAAGAAAAATATATATATTCTAATAGGGGAATCATTAAAGTCTATTCTGTTGACCTTTCAAAATGCTGGCTCCAACTCCGTACTCTAAATCCCCTGCTTATTGACTTGGCAGCTTCCTTAAATGCTCCTCTTAAAGGGGAAGCACATGGATTTTCTATTTTGTCCTGACCTGTGATCCACCCCTCCCCCCGGCAACTACTCACCTCTGACCCTGCCAGGCCATGCAGGTCCGGATCACCTTTGGGAGATGACTTGACTACCCGTTTAACAAAGACCATAGTCTCGTGTATAGCCAGAGAACTATTCCACAATCTCCGAATGCTGCTATATAATATATAGCAGCATTCGGAGATTGTGGAATAGTTCCAGACTGTATATAATTCCAGACTCTATATTATAGAGTCTGGAATTATATACACCTCCCAAAATCCAAGCAATCTGTATGTAATTTCCGTTCATTAAAAATATATTTTAAAATATCTTTAGAGCTTATTTTTTTATTTCCATTTCTGCTAAGCAGCAAGCTATATGCCATATATCGGCGGTGACGCTTGATGTCGCATAACACTTTTAAACAAACACATCGCAGCAACTGCAGATAAGTTGCTCTCTCAACTTGATTAAGGTGTCAGACAAGCCACACATCGTAGTTCTTTGTATGCTTGCTGCATGTGTGCAAGGACCAGACCGCGGAGCTGCAGCAGGTAAAAGATGGACCCACTTCTGATATGGCACGGCGGCCAGTCGAGCCAACAGTTCCAAGCACATCCTTGCAGGCAGTGACAGTACTGTAGGTCTACTGTAGCCTGCCTGCCTACCTGTTCATGTTTTGGGCAGCTGCTGCTGCTGATGATTTTACCAGCAGTCAGAGTGATACTTTTACAATTAATTAATGACTCACCTAATGCTGGCTACCGTCGCAGTAGCTTGATAGGATCCACTTCTACCATGTTTAACGTATATTCCAAAGTGTGTACACATTGTTTAAGGCAAAGATGCGCAGCATCATGGCTTTCATATGGTAATATAAACTTTGGCTAAAAGCAATCCACCACCACCATCACTTCTAATCAATGTTCACAGTCAGTCTGTCAGTCCCTCCCTCCCGGCTGGAAAAACGTAACTGTCTGTCATGGAAGTAGGCTACAGCCGAACTTGGAATCAAGAGTAATATATATTGACATATGTCATATATATATGACATATTACTTAAAAATGGGATCCTATAACAACCAAATCTGTATAATCTAATTGTTTTGAATAAGAAGAAGGAGAAGAAAAAGAGTCAGCCAAAAAGTCTATAAAATAAAGCAGCAATCTCTCTTGTCATTTTAAAGGAAATGTTTTCAAACGGTTGCCAAACACATTCTGAGTAATATGCAATATGTGCATATAATATGTGCAAGAAGTAAGTAAATATAATATTACTGTTGTTTGGCAGAGTAATACCTTACTTTACTCGTTACTGGGTAAAGTAATAATATTACAGTAATATATTACTAGTAACATGTTACTGCCCAACACTGTTCGTGGCCTCCGTACAGCTCAGAGTTATGAAAGCCAGCTGAGTAAATCACATGACAGACACACATTAAATGGTAAAACGTGTGATTAACTCAGATAAGAAGCTAATGAGACAGTTGTCATTGTCTTAGAACTGTAGAAATGGTGATTTAACCTTTTGATCAATTCATACGTTATCAATGATCACTGATGTGGCCCCTGGTGTGACTTTTTTTGATTTAATGAATAATTTAATTAATAGGCATGGTGGAACAAAAGAATGCTAAAGGGTTGGTCCAAATAAGCCCACAGGGCTTGTTCCCATCAAGGTCCTGTGTATTCAATCCATCAAGACATTTAAAGACAAACAATAATAGAATAGACTATTATCATGTTTTAAATGTTTGATATGAAAGAAAAGAAAGAAAAAGGCATATTTAAAAGCACCCACTTCAAATTTGACTGAGCAACATTCATATAGTTGAGTGGGACTAATGTTTTAACAAGAATTTCTATAAAAGTACTGGGTTGAGTACTTAATAGAGCCTCACTTTGAAATATATTAATGTCCAGGACCGTTCACTGTAGAGACCGACCGATATGGAATTTTGTGACCGATACGATAACCGATACGATAGAGGGTAACAATCACCGATAACCGATATGCAACCGATATAGTGATTTTTGGAACTGGAATAAAAACACGCCTTTTCTGTGAGGATTTTGCAAAGATTTTGCACCGATATGATTATGCAAAAGGTACAAAGTGACAGTAGTACAGAAAGCCCTGCTTTCTTAAACCAATGACTTTTCAAGGCTTATATATATTTTTTACTTCTCACTCAAAGAGTAAATAAATACTATAGCAGCTAAATAAGAGGGGCCTATACCCTATAGCATATACAACACAGTTTACACACTAGTAGCCTATAGTATGGCCATTGGAGATCTGCTATTTTTCAATAGCTAAAGCATAATATGGCCACAGACCCCCATTAGGTACATATGGTTCAAAGTTTCCCTGAGCAAGACTGCTCCATCCTCTGTGCGTATAGAACTCAACTGGGTGAAGCTGAAAAGTCAAAAACAAAAAGGTTAAAGGTTAGGTTGGTGGTGCCAACCCAGAGGTATAGAAGCTGGTATGTGAATCAGTGTCAACCCAGAGGTATAGAAGCTGGTATGTGCATCAGTGTCAACCCAGAGGTATAGAAGCTGGTATGTGCATCAGTGTCAACCCAGAGGTATAGAAGATGGTATGTGCATCAGTGTCAACCCAGAGGTATAGAAGCTGGTATGTGCATCAGTGTCAACCCAGAGGTATAGAAGCTGGTATGTGCATCAGTGTCAACCCAGAGGTATAGAAGCTGGTATGTGCGTTGGTGCCGTGTGGGGTTATTGAGAGGTATAGAAGCTGATGTGTGCTTTGGTGCCAACCCATTAAAGTCTTTATAAAAAAAAACAACAACAACAACAACTACATGCTGCCAAATGGGGCTTCTGACCCGCAGAGCACTTATGTGCACAATCGCTCACTCGGCGTGTCCCCCATCTCCTCTCCTCTCCTCTCCTCTCCTCTCCTCTCCTCTCCTCTCCTCTCCTCTCCTCTCCTCTCCTCCCTTCACCAGCTCTCCTCAACAGCTCCTCTCCCATCCCCTCCCCTCCCCTCCTCTCCTTCTGATAAAGACTGCTGAGGCTTAGCTGTAGCCAGAGGGCTGAGATGACACCGTGAAAGACCCCACTATATCTGACATTTAAGAGACGAGCATACTGTAGAGGAGGAAGGGTGTGCGTGTGCGTGCGTGCGTGCGTGCGTGCGTGCGTGTGTGTGTGTGTGTGTGTGTGTGTGTGTGTGTGTGAGGGGGGGGGGGTCTGCATTATTGACAGAGACAGAGGGAGAAATGTGTCAGAGCTACGAGAGAGATATGAATGCATGAAATCATGCAGATGTGCGTTCTGACCTCACAGATGAGCCACTCGATAATTGGAATCAAATGACAAGGAATGTTGTAGAAATTATTTTGCACATTATGCAAAAAACGTGTGCGTGTACTGTGTACGCACGCACGCACGCATGCATGCACGCACACACACACAACTACAGGACTTACGGGAGGGGCCATGCATTCCCAACAGCCATCGTTCTCAACAGCCATGCGGTTCTCAATTATAACGAGCATCCGCCTATAGTGTTAAATAAAACAATATGAAATATATTTTTAATTCTGGGAATATGTACTGTATCAGGTGGACAGCATACTGCATACTGCGCCCACACAGCTGTGTGGAAATGGTTAAATTAATTAGCATGGAGTGTCGCTGGATAAGATCGGAATGCACAGAGCTGAGAAGAAGTCAAATCTTTCCACCGTATATTTTTTTTTTCTTTTAGCTCACATCAATGACTTTAACTAATTAATTTTATCTATTAATATTTATGCATGGGAAAATGATTCATTAATGAAACGTCAGAATTGAACAGATATCTTTCCCCCCGTCTCTTCCTTGACGTGACGGTGTTATGACAGGCCTCCTCCCATCTGGAGAAGTTGCCAGGGAGCAGAAACAGTCTGCTTATGAATATTGAAATCTATTCTCCCCATCCAGTGTGCGCACTGCATTATTGCATTGAGATCCCCCCCCCCCCCCCCCCCCCAGAAGAAAATATATGAGTTAAAAGAAAGTTTGCTGTGAAATAATTAATATTCAAAGATTAGCACAGATTTGCACAATTTTTAAAAAAATAGCTCAAGCTTGTAGATCTGCTATTTTTCCAGATGAACACCAGACGGGTACACGGGGGCTTGATTAGCCTGGAACCAGATGAACCTGCCAGTGCTTACCAAACCCGAACGATCGCCCCTAAAAAAAAAGACCCCATATTTTGTTTGTCTAGTTTGTATTTGTTGACGGAATTGGCAATATATTTAGTCTCAGTTTTAGTCATCAGAGCTTAGTTTTCATATAATTTCCATCAGTGAAATAAAGTAGTTGACGAACATTTGTTGTCGTAGTATTAGGCGACGAACTCAACACTGGTACCTGCCAATGATCATTGACTGGGGTCGTTTCTTTCTTTCTTTCTTGATCTTTCTTTTATCTCTAGTGTTAATCTGTAAAGAGAAGCTAGATATAATCTTTCTAACAGAGACATGGCTTGGCTCGGATGGAGCTGTTCTCCTAGCGCCAGCCTGTCCCGCAAACTACAGTTTCATTCACTCTTTTCGTAAGGCTAAGAAAGGAGGTGGACTGGCAATAATTTTTTCAGACACGTTAAAATTCAAGGCTCTGACCCTTGGCAGCTTTACATCCTTTGAATACCAGGCCACTACACTACTTGGTCAACCCTCTATGCCAATGATTAGCATTTATCGCCCGCCAAAATGCAGTAAAGCAATATTTCTAACAGAAATATCAGAACTTTTATCTATCTGCTCCACTAACTATGACAGAACTCTTATCTCAGGTGATCTTAATCTTCACCTGGATGATACTACAGATGCTGTGGCTATGGGCTTCTTAGAGTTATTGCACTCCTTTGAGTTTATCCAACATGTTGTTGGGCCTACACATAAACATGGGCACACTCTGGACCTGGTGATTTCTAGAGGGCTGAACATCACTGTGGAAAGGACTATTGAAAGGCCTGAGCTATCAGACCACTATTTGCTGTGTTTTAATATGACTGTCTCTGATCTAGAGAAAAACATCACGGAATATACCATAAAAAAGCGTTTTTTTAGCTCTTCTGCAGCCGACGAGTTCTCTCGTCATCTGGGGCCCCCCCTGCCCGATACCCCCCCAGTAAATGATATGGTTCAAATTTTTAATCTTAAACTAGAGTCAGCTCTTGATATAGTGGCTCCTTTGAAAACAAAAAAGAAACATAACACCAGAATAACACCCTGGATAAATGAGCATACACGCTCACTGAAGCAAGAATGTCGTAGAGCTGAGCGAGCGTGGAGAAAAAACAAACTCACCATCCACCTAGAGATTCTTAAAAAGTCAACAGTCGCCTATAACAAAGCCTTGCGTCTAGCAAGGCAGGCATATTTCTCTGGCATTATTAATGAGAACAAGAAAAATGCCAGAGTCCTATTCTCTACCATTGAACGACTTTTAAACCCCCCCCAGTCCTACAAGCAGTCATTCCCGGCCTCTAAAGCTAAGTGTAATGAGTTTGCATGCTTTTTTGATAACAAAATCTTTAACATTAGAGCTGATATTATGAATGGTGCTGCTGCTAGCGCAAACCCTCAAACAGCAGCTAATGGTCCCAGAGTAGATCTCTCCAGGGGGAGCCTATTAACGTTCTGCGCAATTGATGAAGATGAACTCCGCAAAACCATATCACAGATGACATCATCCTCCTGTTCATTGGATAAAATTCCCACCACCTTTCTCAAAGAGGTCTTGGACAGTGTGATTGGAGATATCCTAAAAATTGTAAACAGCTCTCTACAATCAGGTGTCTTCCCAGACTCACTGAAGACTGCTGTAGTTAGGCCCCTACTCAAGAAACACAATCTTGATCCCTCTGTTTTGGGTAACTATCGACCCATTTCAAATCTACCCTTTCTGGGCAAGGTTTTAGAAAAATGCATCTTTCATCAATTGGATGTGTTTCTACAGAACAATAATGTGCACAACAAATTCCAATCTGGCTTTAGGAAAGGTCACAGCACAGAAACAGCACTTGTAAAAGTAATTAATGATCTTAGGGTGTCTGCTGACAAGAAACATGTATCTGTTCTCCTACTCCTAGATCTAACGGCTGCATTTGACACGATTGATCATTCAATTTTAATACAGCGTCTGGAACACTGGATAGGCCTGTCTGGTACGGCCCTGTCCTGGTTTTCCTCCTACCTATCAAACAGAAGTTACTTTGTCAATCTAGCCGAGTTTGACTCAGACAAACACGACATCAGCTCTGGTATTCCACAGGGCTCGATTCTTGGCCCTCTGCTTTTCTCCTTGTACATACTGCCATTGGGCGAACTCATTACCAACCACGGAGTCAATTTTCATTTCTATGCTGATGATACCCAACTTTATCTTTCTGTGGCTCCAGATGATCCCTGTGCTTTAGACCCGCTGTTGACCTGTCTGTCTAGCATCAAATGTTGGATGAGTGAGAACTTTCTCAAGCTAAACGAGGATAAGACAGAAGTTCTCATAATCGGTTCTAGTGAGCAGAAAGAATCAATAATAAGCAGACTTGGTAACCTGACTGTAGAAAGTAACAGTAAAGTAAAGAACCTGGGGGTTATTATTGATTCTGAATTGAATTTCAATTCACACATTAATCATGTTACCAAGATTGCCTTTTTTCACCTTAGAAATATTGCACGAATCAGAGCCTATTTGTCCTTGGACGATGCAAAAACGCTAATCCACGCCTTTGTTTTTTCTCGGCTTGACTACTGCAATGCACTCTTTTCAGGACTGCCTAAGAAAACAACTGACAGACTACAACTTGTCCAAAATGCAGCAGCCAGAGTTTTAACTAGAACTAAGATGAGAGAACATATTACTCCAGTTTTGGCATCACTGCACTGGCTTCCGGTTGTTTTTAGGATTGATTTTAAAATTCTTTTACTTGTCTATAAAGCTCTCAATGGTCTCGCACCTTCCTACCTACTTGACTGCCTGCCTAAATATGTCCCAAACCGCCCCCTAAGGTCTTCCACTGCCGGCCTGCTCGCTTTGCCAAAAAAAATGGCAACTAAAAAACACGGGGAAGCAGCTTTTTGCTTCTACGGGCCGTCGGTATGGAACAAGCTCCCACTGTACCTTCGTCAGGCAGCCTCTGTAGACATTTTTAAAGCTCAGCTCAAGACCCACTTCTACAACATTGCTTTTAATTGATCTTTTATTTTTTGTTATTCATGTCCTCACTGCATTACTGCTTGTTTTTAATGTTGTTGCCATGCTTTTCTTTTATCCTCCATTTCTCTGTAAAGCACTTTGAGCTGCATTTCATGTCATGAAAGGTGCTATACAAATAAAGTTTTATTATTTATTATTATTATTAAGTCTTGTCGCAGCAAGTGACGAGGGCATATTGTAATTAATCTCTGGCCTTATCTCGCTGTTAGATCTGTGTCTGCTAATGTTGTCCTGCTGGTCTGATCCAGATCCAGGGGACGTTAGTTGTTCTGTTTTTAATCATGTCAAGCATGACGGATCCAACAACAACTTAACTTTGCCCCCCCCCCACACACACACACACACACACACACACACACACACACACACACACACACACACACACACACACACACACACACACACACACACACACACAAAGAAACACGACTGCCTGCTGGCAAAGTGTTGCATATGGTTACTATATCTATTTGATCTTTTCTTCTGTTTTCTGTGTTGTTTTTTAATGGTCTTCCCAAGGATAGCCCCCCCCCCCCCCCCCCACTTCTAAGCTCAGGAGAGGAGCACACGCACATGCACGTGCATGATGTGCGTGCGTGCAGACTGCAGGTACACAGTACACTATAGACCAGATGTAATGAGGTGAACGCAGTGGACTGAGGTATAGAGACTCTGCAAGGCAGGATCTTAAGGATCTTCTAGTTAAGCCCATGGTTGTTACACAGCCATCCGTATTTGTCTCCCGTCTTCAAATTAATCACATTTTGCGATATTGCGCCGGCAAACACACTTGTGTAGTGTAGACGACGGCGCAGGGACGAACCACGGGAAATAACAGCGTTAAATCATCATGTGGGAGACGCCACACAGTAATGTGATATTGTTTTTATTAAACATGTAATCAGAGATTATAGGCATGGCAATAATGTGCTCCGGCTTTATGAGATCTGTCTGCCTGCGCCGTGTTGTCAGCTGGCTTTGTTTCCCAGCCCGACTAATGAGGTGACCTCAGGCCCATGCAGCGCCACCAGGAGAAAAATATCTTTAACCCAGTTATGACGGAAACGCAACTGTGTGTCGCTTTAGCGTCGTTTAACCTGCACGTTAACCATGGTTTTTGAACTTTAGCTGTTGAAAAATAGCAGATACAAGCTTGTAGATCTGCTATTTTTTGAAAAGTCGTGAAATGTGGTGCAAATCATTGAATATACAGTATATTCTTTCAGAGCGAATCTCAAATCTTTGCTTCTGGGCAGTCCCTGGAACAACATATTTTCAGATGGGGGTCGGCGGCCAATTAAATATAATTTGTGGTCCTTGACATGAAAATCTTTGAGAACGACTGAACGACATAGAAACATGCGTTTTTCAGAAAACTGTCAGGATTTAGAAGGCATTTGTAGAATCGTCCTCCGGTCTAAATGGGTTAAAGCGCTAAGCGCCAGCTTATTATTTAAGTGTTGCCACTGCCGTCGTGTCCGTGCAGTCAGTGGGGTACGTTTGTGGGTTTTTTCATGTTCATCTTCTTTTTTTTTTTTTCACTAGCCTTGTGCTGAGTCTGCACACCATTAGTCCTGTCGCAGCGCGGAGGCTTTGGAGTCACAGAGGAACAGTGGGGACCGACCGAGGCGCCGGGCGCTATATCTCACTCTCTGAAGAATGTTACTTAACGCTATAGGTGAAAGAAAGAGCTCATAATGAGAGGATAACCAATCATCCGGTGGGTAAAAAAACAAGCCATAGTGCTGTGTGAGGATTATTTGTATTCCGAGGCAATAACAAACTGTTATTTCACCAGGTAGTCAACGACCCCCCCCCCCCCGCTCCGCCAGAGTCACGAGAGGTTGAAGGAACAAAAAATAAAATGCTTCGGGGAGGCCGAGGTCATCATTTCTGTCCGCTCGGCTAGCTGTTGAAACACCTTCAGGTTGAAAAGCCCCGTGGGGGAAAGTAAAGAGAGAACATAATGTTCTCCGCTGGTAACTAGCGCGGGTGTGTACTGTGTAGTACTACAGTATACTATAGTGCATGCAAGTGGCGTCCGGGGACCCCCCCAGGGGTCCTTCTTAGGGAGGTCCCAGGGAGTCCCCCATGCATGCAGCAAAACAATCTTAATACAGCATCATGATCATTTCAACCACTTTATCCATGTTTTATACGCTGCCTATTCAAATAGCGGATGTATACAAGCTTGTACATTGTGCTATACTTTTGAAAAAAGCATGCACACTAATGAATGCATATCTTCTCTTCTGGGGGTCCCGGCAAACCTGCGGGTGGGCCGTGGATCTCCAACTTCCATCGTTACCGACTCTGTGCTCTACAGCCGTGCACTGGTCTATAGTGCATATACATTTGGGGGTCATTGAGACAGAAAACCTTTGAGGACCATTGTTGTAGTGTGCCGGGGCACACTGATCGCTTCACGCAACACCACAGAGATATGTTTCCTACGTTGGTAAACATAATACACATCAACACCACAGAGATATGTTTCCTACTATGGTAAACATTATACACATCAACCCCACAGAGATATGTTTCCTTCCTACTATGGTAAACATAATACACATCAACACTATAGAGATATGTTTCCTACTAAACATAATACACATTAATGAAAAATGCGCGTGACGTCATTAAAAAGCATTCTGCCAGTAAAAGAAACAAAAAAACACCATTACACCCCAGGTAGTGTACATACTGTGTGTGTCTATGTGTGTGAGAGTCTGTGTGCACAGTGCGCGCGCGACCCACACGTGTGTGTATGTGCGCACGCGTGTGAGAGAGAGAGAGAGGAAGGAAGAGTGATTGTGGGAGTCATTTATAATGTGGGGGGAGCCCAAACGTAGCGGGCAGGCTAGCTCCTCCGCAGTGTGTGTAGCCTTGAGGGAAACACCAGACAAGGACAGAGCATGGGGCTGCTACTGATGCGTCCGCGGGGGAGATACATCTTGTAGCGCAGCGTGCTAAATGACAAAATGATATCTCATCAGAGAGGCACCCTGTGTGCGACGCGTGCGTGCCTGTGCGCGCACTTGTGTACATGTGTGTGTGTGTGTGTGTGCCTGTGTGTGTGCGCGTTGTGTGTGTCTGTCAGAAGCAAAGTCCCCAGATACCTCGATGCCTATGCGCGGCCTCGCAGAGGAGCACTGTAGCATGCTGTTTGTAGAGTAAGCTTTGAAAACGGCGTCACTATGGCTGGCACACTGTTGTCGTTGCCCTCCACTGACAGAGTGGAAACATTCCAGGCGGCCCTGCGCTGCTGTGTGGTAAATAACTGTCACGCACACACACACACGCACGCATGCACGCACGCACGCACACATCACAGTCACACGCACACACATCTCGACATCTGGATGGGCGCATGAGGGATTATAGGGACCATTTGGACACGTATGGTGTGTGTATACTTTACAGATACATGCATACTTTATGCATCTCAGTCAAGTATACTCACTCGGGGGAAAGGTACTCAGAAATGAAGAACGTGGTTCCCGCAGGGACGATGTAAAGTATATACTTTACTGATATGGCCATGGTGTCATGTACTGTACACCGTACTGTACACAGGAGAATCATCACCGTGGACTACGGCATCATACCGTACTGTACACAGGAGAATCATCACCGTGGACTACGGCATCATACCGTACTGTACACAGGAGAATCATCACCGTGGACTACGGCATCATACCGTACTGTACACAGGAGAATCATCACCGTGGACTACGGCATCATACCGTACTGTACACAGGAGAATCATCACCGTGGACTACGGCATCATACCGTACTGTACACTACAGGAGAATCATCACCGGGGACTACGGCATCATACCATACTGTACACAGGAGAATCATCACCGTGGACTACGGCATCATACCGTACTGTACACAGGAGAATCATCACCGTGGACTACGGCATCATACCGTACTGTACACAGGAGAATCATCACCGTGGACTACGGCATCATACCGTACTGTACACTACAGGAGAATCATCACCGTGGACTACGGCATCATACCGTACTGTACACAGGAGAATCATCACCGTGGACTACGGCATCATACCGTACTGTACACAGGAGAATCATCACCGTGGACTACGGCATCATACCGTACTGTCCACAGGAGAATCATCACCGTGGACTACGGCATCATACTGTACTGTACACAGGAGAATCATCACCGTGGACTACGGCATCATACCGTACTGTACACAGGAGAATCATCACCGTGGACTACGGCATCATACCGTACTGTACACAGGAGAATCATCACCGCCATATGGAGTACCGCGGTCAAAATGCATAATCAATTTGGGACGTTGTTTCTTGACGCATAAAAGTTTGAGAACCAACAGATCTACATGACCACTGCAGAGCAAAGAACCAACAGATCTACATGACCACTGCAGAGCAAAGAACCAACAGATCTACATGACCACTGCAGAACCAACAGAACCAACAGATCTACATGACCACTGCAGAGCAAAGAACCAACAGATCTACATGACCACTGCAGAGCAAAGGACCAACAGATCTACATGACCACTGCAGAGCAAAGAACCAACAGATCTACATGACCACTGCAGAGCAAAGGAGAACCAACAGATCTACATGACCACTGCAGAGCAAAGAACCAACAGATCTACATGACCACTGCAGAGCAAAGGAGAACCAACAGATCTACATGACCACTGCAGAGCAAAGAACCAACAGATCTACATGACCACTGCAGAGCAAAGAACCAACAGATCTACATGACCACTGCAGAGCAAAGGAGAACCAACAGATCTACATGACCACTGCAGAGCAAAGGTTTGAGAACCAACAGACCTACATGACCACTGCAGAGCAAAGAACCAACAGACCTACATGACCACTGCAGAGCAAAGAACCAACAGATCTACATGACCACTGCAGAGCAAAGGAATATATAGCTGAGGGGCTCCGGGGGTGTTGGTGGGGCTGGGCGAGGAGGGGGAGGGGGAGGACGGACAAAGCCCAAATAAAGCTTTTAATGCCCCGGCTATTGATCCCCCTCACTGAAATAAACTGGGGAGTATTGGCAGGCTTTGGAATCCCACTTTGAAGGGACTCCATAATGAAGCTGGTCAATGCTAAGCTGTCCGCAATCAATCCCCCACATAACAGTTAATTACAAGTGAGGCGGCGTCAAGCGAGAGGGGTTGGGGGGGAGGGAGAGAGAGAGAGAGAGAGATAGAAGGAGCAGCGGCACATGCAGGCCCGGGCTTAGTTAAAGGCGGAGGGATGGGGGGGAGTTATTGAACGGCGCAGAGTGAGGAGATATGAAAATGAAATGCATGTGTGTGTGTGTGTGTGTGTGTGTGTGTGTGTGTGTGTGTATGTGCGCACTGTGCATACATGTGCATGTGTCTATATGTTGTGTAAGGCACACATTTTGTACGATGTGTGCGTGCGTGCGTGCAGTGCACCCTATATAAAGTGTGCAAAGCCATCTCTCATTAGGCTTGCCTGTTTCCGAGGCGGTGTCAGTTTCCCGTTGTTAATAATGCTGGAGCATGCACGGTCACGTCCAGAGTGCACGTTATCCAGCGCCTCGCGCCACAGCGACCCGGGCCTATTAACGGAATAGAAAGCATGGAACCGCAGCTGCAAGGCGATATGGAGACGACCACAAGTTGTTTACAGCCCGCTACTATCATGGAAAAGCACAGCGCTCTCCTGTTATCTTGTTGAGTGGCAGAGGTCTCTTATTAAGGAGAGCATTTTCAGAACAATTGCACACCCGGGCCAGCGGTACTGTCTGCCATAGATACACGGAAACCTGAGCTCACATTTATGTCACGTTTCTTTATGTATTTTTTATTTAGACATTTCAAATGCAGAAACGAAGGTTGCTGTAAGATCCACTTATCTCCAAACGGCTTTGTAACCAAATTCAATCCTGGTACACGCCAAAATCGTAATCGTTTTTTCATTTTGTTTGATCTACTGTAGCCTATACTCCTGCAGTGTCATCGTACAGTCAGTAGGTGTTCCGTATGTAGACAGTAAAGCTCACACATATTGAATATGTTTGAATATGTTATTTGTTTGCAATTATGTTAATTTTTAAGGTATATAGTACAATGAGTTAAAAACACGGAGCTGCCCAAGAGTAGAAGAGGAAGGCCAAAAGATTTACGGCATGTCTGTTGGAGGTGTACATTACTGCTGTTCTTCTTGTCTCTTACAGGTTTACATTACTGCTCTTCAGGGCAGAGCCAACTTAAGCGTGAACTTAAGCACCTCTGAAGAACTGGGGTCCCGACCCCTGAGACCTCCTAACGGCTGCGGCCGAGGCCAAGTGGCGCGGCGTAGCGTCCGCGCCCCACTGGTGTTTGCGTAGTAGTGTGTGCGTCGCTCTCCGAGGCTAATGGATTTACCGGAGATGGCGCCGCGTCGGGTATTTATTACCATGTGTAATTGAATGCAATCATTATCGTTGTTGTGTAATGTGATTTTAATGTGGCAGCGATGGTTATGTATAAGGCCTAATGACTTCGCCTCCGAGGGGGTATGTATGGCTCGCAAGCGTAAAGAAATAAAATAATAATATATAAATAAATAAAGATTGATTGATTGGGGGGGGGGGGGGTTGATTTAGATTCTCCTTCTCCCTCCCCTCACTACAAATAAAAGTTTAATCGAAGTGCTCCTCGGGCGATGCATGCTCTCGGTATAATGAGGGAGTCCTATTGGGCCTCTCTGTTTAGGTGCTGTTTTGTGAGAGCGGAATCTGTTCAGCCATCCAATCTAAAAGGCTAATTCATGAGTCGACCGATTCAGATGACTTCATTTTTTTTAAGAACGTCGCACGTATGAATTAGCCGTACCACTTTCAACCTGACGTTACCGTATTGGGCATATATAGTGAAAAAAGAAGGAATTATATGCATATATTATACGTATATAAAATAGCAATTATAAACGCCTGTTGCAAGCGTGTAAATTGGCTATTTTTACTATTTGTCGTAGGCCTACAATACTCTTCAAAAGGCCTATAGAGTGATTCAGTGCAGTCTTTACATCCAAACAAGCACGGCAACACTGATAACAGCACTGATAGCAGCACTGATAGCAGCATATTTTGACCTGAATTACACACGCTTCTTTCTGTTTTACTCATGAACAGATAAATGCATGATTAATGTCAACGGTATGCACCTGAAGGCATAGCGGATCGATAACCATGAATTGAATTATCATATCCCTCCCCTGCAGCGCATATAATGTGCTAAAGCCCCCTCTGTCTTTTCTCATAGCCTACGGTGTGTGTTTCGCACGGCGGTGGCTGTGCATTTGTTACGGCGCACATTTCGCAAGCTTAACATCCAACCAAATGCTCCCGGATAGGCATTGGAAGGAAGGCCCCCATCACCTGTTATTACAGTGCAGGCTTATCGACCCCCACGGTTTAGTATGCGGGATGCTGCAGGAAAAAAATCCCAGGGTCTCGGAATAGGCTCTCTGAGAAAATCCCCCCCTTCATGCAGCTGATAGTCATGAAAAACACAATGCATGCACACGCACGCACGCACACGCGCACACACACGCGCACACACACACACACACACACACACACACACACACACACACACACACACACACACACACACACACACACACACACACACACACAAAGATTCACATACACACAGAGTAACATATGCACACGCACAGAAAAAAAAAATGTTTGATACCGTGAAGATCGACAATTTCTTCTCTGCATGTCTCCTCGGTGCAAATCTTTTTTTGTACCATGGGGATACAACCACACATGCTCGCAGGTCCTTACGTGTGTGTATGCATGCGTGCATGCACGCACAAACACACGCATGCATGCACGCACAGCGCACGCACACGCACACACACACACACACACACACACGCATTACATACACACACACACACACACACACACACACACACACACACACACACACACGCATTACATAAAGCCAGGGCTTTGCTTGACATTATTAGTTTTGCATTTGGGCTCCCTGCCCAGAGTAACGGTATGGATTTTTGCCTTGGCTCCCTATAATTGGATGAGTTAAATTTCTCCATTCATTACATGTGCATCTGACCCCAGGACCCCGGCAGCTCCTGTGTTTTATTAGCACTCTCATCCCTTGATAATAGGAGACCCTCTCCCCCCACCACCGCACGCACGCACGCACACACACACACACACACACACACACACACACACACACACACACACACACACACAAATTTACGCTTTTGCAAATTTAAGTGTGCGTGTGTCACTCTGTGGGTGATCTAAGAGTTATTTAATTATTTAATTGATTTAATTATGTATAAATAGCAATCGATTTTAACAAATTAATTGATTAATAATAATAATTTTGTACCGCAGCGCATTGTGATCTTGCAGATCAGCTATTTATTTTATCTATTCCCATTGGCATATTAAAAAATATATGTAGGCTATCAATATAATGTGCTTCTTGATTAACAAAAACAGGAGAATCAGTAGAATACCGTAATCATTAAGAAAATAATCAATAGCTGGATCCCTAAACATTAACCTCTGGTAAGAGATCATGAATGAATGGATCACAAAGTTGCTCCCATGCACACAGTATGTGTGTTGTGTTGAGCCCCAACCAGAAGGAGCTATACTCAGCAGTGTAACTATACCTCGGTCCCATGCAGCCTTACTCTCTTACTCACCTGCCAGGACAAAAGCCTGGTAACAAATTAAGTTAAGGCAGAGATTGTATAGGCAGAAGTGTTGGTCCAGGAACATCCGTCAGATGTCCCGGATACGGATATTTTTCGACCAATTTTGACAAAACCCTTGTTTCATACAGAGAATGTAAACAGATTTGAAAAGCGTCAACGTCATTTCCTTGAGCACTACACTTCTGCCAGATTCCAGCAATGCACTCTACAGCGTAGGTCTTGTGTCTCAATGCACTCTACAGCGTAGGTCTGGTGTCTCAATGCACTCTACAGCGTAGGTCTTGTGTCTCAATGCACTCTACAGCGTAGGTCTGGTGTCTCAATGCACTCTACAGCGTAGGTCTTGTGTCTCAATGCACTCTACAGCGTAGGTCTTGTGTCTCAATGCACTCTACAGCGTAGGTCTTGTGTCTCAATGCACTCTACAGCGTAGGTCTGGTGTCTCAATGCACTCTACAGCGTAGGTCTTGTGTCTCAATGCACTCTACAGCGTAGGTCTTGTGTCTCAATGCACTCTACAACGTAGGTCTTGCCCAGCGTGGACATCGGTAGGCCCCGACGCAGGCTGCTCAGCGGTCTGCCCCTGACAGCCCTGACCGCGCTCCGCCAAACTTTGATCAACTCAACTGTCATTGCATTTCTGTATGTATTCATAATTTACCCCAAATGCCTCTGGGGCCCCCAACCGCAAGTGTGTTGTCTGCACTCTGCGCCACACTATAGTTAAACCCCAGCCTATACACTCATGTCTGTATATGAAGCTCTGCAATGTACTTCTGTTTGCTGTTTAACAATTCATTGGACGCTAGTGACCCTCGCCCTCAAATACTGTCCACTACAAGACTGACATTTTGCCTCCATTTCCAAACAGAAAACAAAAAAAATGTTTCTTTATGAAATGATTAGGAGAATCAGTCACCCTGGCAAATCTTGAGTGACCTTAACTGCTAGAGAACAATGGTATTTTCTGGGGAGAGACCAGATAAACTAGTTTCTGATTTAGCCGGATATAATACTAGATACTGTACATTCCTTCAGCTCTAGCAGTTCAAGACAGTTCAACCACGGCTGGCCATTTTATTATCAGCATTCTGAAAGTACATACGATAAATCTTGCTTATCAAGAATGCATGAACAAGTTTAGTTTACAACCTGCATCACAGGACTAACAGAAGGTCTGATTTAAGGGCAGTCCCCCTGTAAGGGTGGGGGGGGGTCCTCAGTTCAAATGGGATTATTTTAGGGGGTCCTCAATTCAAATGGGATTATTTTAGGGGGTCCTCAGTTCAAATGGGATTATTTTAGGGGGTCCTCAGTTCAAATGGGATTATTTTAGGGGGTCCTCAGTTCAAATAGGATTATTTTAGGGGGTCCTCAGTTCAAATGGGATTATTTTAGGGGGTCCTCAATTCAAATAGGATTATTTTAGGGGGTCCTCAGTTCAAATAGGATTATTTTAGGGGGTCCTCAGTTCAAATAGGATTATTTTAGGGGGTCCTCAATTCAAATAGGATTATTTTAGGGGGTCCTCAGTTCAAATAGGATTATTTTAGGGGGTCCTCAGTTCAAATAGGATTATTTTAAGGGGTCATGGCCTGAGAAGGTTGAGAACCACTGGTGTACATCAGATCAGAGCTAATGAATACTGTACTGTATGTACAGTATGTATTTCACAACATTATTGAACGGTCAACTATTTTGCCGTAAAAAAGCAATCTCTCCGTCTTCTTCTCCGTGACGCAATGAAAACAAACCCATCATCCACTCTAAATTAACCTCCATAAACCTTTTTATGGCAGTGTTATGTCTGACAGAAGAATCTATCATTTTGAATTGTTACAGCCACTAACGTGATAATCCAACACAGAGAGAGATAGAGAGAAAAACGAGATTTTCTTTTTTTTTTGCATGTTCGGTGCATGTCTAATCATTCCCCGGACAGCCGCGAGTCTTTCTGTGCACGTACACCGCGCGCACGGTGCACGCTGGGTCATGTATATTTCATGGATCCATGTATATTTAACACGGCCATGTACAGCGCATCTGGCCATGATGTATGTATAGTGACAACAGTCCTTGACATTATATGCACAATTACTCTTCGGCCTCCCGCTGTAAATCCTCCAGGTGAGCACAGAGGCGGGCGCGGCATGCGGCGGTCGTTTAGGGGAGGGGGAGGTGGGGGGTCCATGGCACAAGGTCAAAGCCATCTCGGACTTCATCTGTGCCGTTATACGACTAACACATGCCTGGGATACATTTGTCACTGCGATGTATATTTCATGCAGCGAATAATGAATATACATCTATAGCGCTGGGAGGTCTATGGGACTATACTCAATAGAGCAGTAGTTCTCAAAAAGTTTCGGCTATAAGGGCAACCCTGTAAATAACCTTTTTACATCCACGGCACAACCTGATTTCCATTTACTTTACAGCACCTTAGATTTTTATGTCAAGTATGTAAATGTTTCACCCTAATACAAATATGTCATGAGGAAAACTTAAGAGAATAAGACAGGTTGAACCACTTAAACCCCTTCAAGTGGTTCCCAAACTCTTTCATGTCAACGACCCCCAAATTGACACTATTAGCCCCGCGGACCCCCATTAGAAAAGATCTTTACGGCTCTATCAGTGATTCTCAATCCGTTTCATTTCAAGGACCCCCAGTTTGACATGCATTAGTCTACGGACCCCCCATTTAATGGCATTTCTATTTCTGAGGACCCCCAATTTATATTGTAAAATCAATGTTAATTTAACTTAGAGTTACAGGCCCATAAGAGTCCATTTGGATCCAAAATATAATTATAGCTATAGGGACCCCCTGGAACTGCCTCAAGGACCCCTGGGGTCCCTGGACCCCACTTTGGGAACCACTGCCTTATTCTGGGGGGAACATTCACCAAAAATAGCCGATCTACAAGCCCACAATGTGTCACAATGTGACCCCCAGCAGATATTGATGAATTCCAAATTATTATCAAAGAATTCTGCAGCCTGCCTGGACTGGCACCCTATACTTAGGGCATATATTTGTCACTGAATGTATGTTTCATGCATGCAGCGAATAATCTAATAATATCTAGCGCCGGAAGGTATAGGAGGGCCTTTTGTTCACCCTCAAGGTTCGGGCTCCCCTCCCTCCCTCCCTCCCTCCCTCCCTCCCCCCCGCGTTCACTTACAGCCTCTTCCCTGAAAAACGCAGGTATCGATCGGAGCCATCTTTCAAGGCCAAGAACTTAAAGCCGCGGCGCGGCCCATTCAATGACCTGTTGTTGACGGTAATGTTTCCGGCTATGGCCCCTCCGAGGGCCCCGCTGTGAAGGAGGATGGCCCCTCCGAGGGCCCCGCGATGAAGGAGGATGGCCCCTCCGAGGGCCCCGCTGTGAACGAGGCTATGGGCCCTCCGAGGGCCCCGCGATGAAGGAGGATGGCCCCTCCGAGGGCCCCGCTGTGAACGAGGCTATGGGCCCTCCGAGGGCCCTGAGGTGAACGAGGCTATGGCCCCTCCGAGGGCCCCGAGCTGAACGAGGCTATGGGCCCTCCGAGGGCCCCGCGATGAAGGAGGATGGCCCCTCCGAGGGCCCCGCTGTGAACGAGGCTATGGGCCCTCCGAGGGCCCTGAGGTGAACGAGGCTATGGCCCCTCCGAGGGCCCCGAGCTGAACGAGGCTATGGGCCCTCCGAGGGCCCCGCGATGAAGGAGGATGGCCCCTCCGAGGGCCCCGCTGTGAACGAGGCTATGGGCCCTCCGAGGGCCCCGAGCTGAACGAGGCTATGGGCCCTCCGAGGGCCCCATGGTGAACGAGGCTATGGGCCCTCCGAGGGCCCCGCGGTGAACGAGGCTATG
The DNA here is from genome assembly GCF_963924005.1 of Protomyctophum bolini. Lineage (NCBI taxonomy): Eukaryota > Metazoa > Chordata > Actinopteri > Myctophiformes > Myctophidae > Protomyctophum > Protomyctophum bolini. Next base: position 20,177,015 of record NC_137863.1, read on the forward strand.
GGCCCTCCGAGGGCCCCGAGGTGAACGAGGCTATGGGCCCTCCGAGGGCCCCGCGCTGAACGAGGCTATGGGCCCTCCGAGGGCCCCACGGTGAACGAGGCTATGGGCCCTCCGAGGGCCCCGCGCTGAACGAGGCTATGGGCCCTCCGAGGGCCCCGCTGTGAACGAGGCTATGGCCCCTCCGAGGGCCCCGCGCTGAACGAGGCTATGGCCCCTCCGAGGGCCCCACGGTGAACGAGGCTATGGGCCCTCTGAGGGCCCCACGGTGAACGAGGCTATGGGCCCTCCGAGGGCCCCACGGTGAACGAGGCTATGGGCCCTCTGAGGGCCCCACGGTGAACCAGTATCCAGCTGACTGCAATGGCAGTTTTTTTGGCCCGGGCTTTTTGACAGCTGCACAACCCGTGCTAATGGCTGCTCTCTCACAGCAGCCAATGTGTAATCAGCTCAGCACTCCGCTGTTCTTTTAAACTTTACGACGGTAATGTATGCAAACACGAGTTCCATTTATTCCCCCAGCAGGTCCCAACAGGCAGGCCTTAAAGTTGCAAACTGTCTTACATCACAAATTACTTTGTTGACACTCGCATTTTATATCACTCATAATCCTGGTGTTCCACACTAATTAGCCAGCATGCATATTTCTCCTCATTATCTGTTGAATTGAATGGGGCTATGGGCTGTTGTGCTAATTCATATAGTTTCCCAAACGGCACACTTTACTACATATTGGATTAGCACAAAAACCCAACCTGCATTGAGGGCTTATGGTAGGGGAAATAGCCAATAATGCACTTTTGCACAAAATAATACCTGGACCTCTTCTATGGAATTCTCCTCTCACAATACAGCTGTTAAAATTCCAAACATGCAAACATGACCCGCTTGTCACTTGTATTACTACTAAATTTGTATAGCTTAATGCAGGGATACTCAAATAGATTTACCTGTGGGCCACATTACAAAAAGGACAAGGGGCCAGGGGCCAGTAGATAAAATGACGACATTAATGATACTTGATAACTTCTCTCTTTCAATTGCTTTATTTTCGCAAAATGTATCAAAGTACAATGTGCAAGCTGTCTGCCTGCCTGTCTATGAGTAGCTGTCTGTCTGCCTGCCTGCCTGCCTGTCCAATTGTCCATGAGTAGCTGTCTGTCTGCCTGTCTGAGTAGCTGTCTGCCTGCCTGCATAATTGTCCATGAGTAGCTGTCTGTCTGCCTGTCTATGAGTAGCTGTCTGCCTGCCTGCCTAATTGTCCATGAGTATAGTCTGTCTGCCTGTCTATGAGTAGCTGTCTGCCTTCCTGCCTGTCCAATTGTCCATGAGTAGCTGTCTGTCTGTCTATGAGTAGCTGTCTGCCTGCCTGCCCAATTGTCTATGAGTAGCTGTCTGTCTGTCTATGAGTAGCTGTCTGCCTTCCTGCCTGTCCAATTGTCCATGAGTAGCTGTCTGTCTGTCTATGAGTAGCTGTCTGCCTTCCTGCCTGTCCAATTGTCCATGAGTAGCTGTCTGCCTGCCTGTCCAATTCTCCATGAGTAGCTGTCTGTCTGCCTGTCTATGAGTAGCTGTCTGACTGCCTGCCTGTCCAATTCTCCATGAGTAGCTGTCTGTCTGTCTGCCTGTCTATGAGTAGCTGTCTGCCTGCCTGCGAGCCAGCAAGTTGGTTAACAGAAAATAAATTGTTATGGCTGAGTAAAATAAAATACAATAAACACAATTTGCCTGAAAATAGATTACCCAGCTATGACCTTTTTCATGAAAAAAAATGAGTAGTGATATGGCTGACTGAGTAAAATAAAACAATCTACCTGAAAATAGATAGCTATAAGTGAAGAGCAATGTCCGCAATTTCCGCAATTACCATTTCCGCAATTTCCATTTCCGCAATTTCCTCAATTTCCATTTCCGCAATTTCCGCAATTACCATTTCCGCAATTTCCGCAATTTCCATTTCCGCATTTCCATTTCCACCATTTCCGAAATTTCCGCAATTACAATTTCCGCAATTTCCGCAATTTCCATTTCCATTTCCAACTATTAATGGCAGCTGGGTTTCATCATTAAAAAAAAATAGAATTCTGTCCGTTTAGCTATAAAATTATGTCAGGGAATAGGGATACACAGTATATGTCTTTCATTTGCATTGCATCTCCCCCCCCCCCCAAGCTTTTATTTTCGTTCGAGTAATAGTACAACTCTAATAGTATTACTTATAATAATGTAATTAAAGATAACTTCATTCAGATTTATTTATTTTTATTTCATTTTCCAGATTTTTTTTTTCTTCTTTTTTTTTAGATTTTCATTGGTGGGCCAGTCATAATGGTCCCGCGGGCCTGATGTGGCCCACGGGCCTGAGGTTGAGTATCACTGGCTTAATGAGTAGTATTTAAAAAAAAATAATGTCTTTGTTTTATGTCCAATTAATCAAAAAGTAAAAAAAAATAATCAGGATTTAAATTGAAAAATAGCACAAAATTATTCAGGATTTCAATTCTAATAGCAAAAATGTAGTTGACCTATAAGCTCAAAACTTGTCGCACTGCAGGTTTAATGTTACATGCAGTTATTTCTGCTTCATCAGATGCATGCATGCTTTTTCAACATTGATTTATTTGTCTGTCTGTCTGTCTGTCTGTCTGTCTTGTTTTTTTCTGGTTTTCAAACAGTGGTTCTCTCTGCTCGCACAAGGAGCGCACGTTGATGTTGTTGTTTTTTTATATAGACTTGTATTGTATTTTATCCTTATTTTACCGGCCCGTGTATTATAGCAGTCGTTGGAATTCATTTAGACTGAGAATCAACAGCATGTGCAAGTGTATTACCCCTGACAACTTTGTTTTTATTCCTTTTCTGTTCTTTCAGACGGCTGAATTTATATACCCGCACACACGCGCACACACACACACACACACAGAGACACACACACACACACACACACACACACACACACACACACACACACACACACACACACAGAGACACACACACACACACACACACACACACACACACACACACACACACACACACACACACACACACACACACACACACACACACACACACACACACACACACACACACACACACACACACACACACAGACAGACTACATTCTGAGCCCACTCTCTGCTGTCACTTCAGTATATTAAAGCAAAGCGAGTCTGCAGGAGATCAATAATCCAAAGAGGGCTTGTCTGTCTGACTGACAGAAACAAACAGTTTGAGGTTGTCATGGATGTGCTGACTGCCTTATCCCATTAAGACCGGGAAACACATCCGTGTCATTTTAGATTTGAGAAAACATTATTTTATAATTTGGCTATATTAAAAAATAGCATATCTACAAGCTCATATAGTGCGGCATGAAGTGACGCGCTATGAGCTTATATGTCTGCTATATTTTAGAAAAAATGTAAAATAATTCAGCAAATCTTTAAAAAATGTAACTAAAATCTTTTGCTTCTGGTGGGTCCCTGCCTGGAACAAAATATTGTGGGGGGTGGGCGTCCAAATACATAATATACTTTTGGGGGTCTTTGACTGTGAAAACGTTTGAGAAACACTTTTCAGGAAACTGTGGATTGAGAAGACATTATTCTGTGGAATGGGCCTCGTGCAGGTGTCGATGGCTTATAGGAAGGCCTGGATGGATGCGTGCTGGCAGAAGTAGCTATAGTGCTGATTCAGACAGTGACCTTGGAGGTGCAGTGGGTGTCAGGGTGTGAATCACAAACTCTCATTGGCATTCAGCTTATAGCTCCAACTGCACACATCATATGTGACGAGAATGGGGAAATGCACAATATCAATATTTGAAATGAGGGCCTCCGTGCGTGCGTTAATCGTTCACTTTTGTACATTTAAATTAATAACCACATACAGTACACATACAGTATGCATTCTGCCGTATTTTAAATCCTGAATAAGTAGCAAAAACATGAATCTAAATGAACGAGGTATCACAGCATCGTACCGATTTGTGATGTTGTACATTTTGCATGAGATTTCGATCAAATTACGCCCTATTGCTGGAAATGTATCCCCGTAGAGCAGTGGTTTTCAACCCTTTTCATAATAAGGTCCATTATGTATTAGGTATTTGAGCCACGGACCACGTCCACCACGGAATATTTTGTTGTCGTTGGACAAGATTCTGTCCACAATTCCATGCTGTATTGATGTTGGTACGATTAGGAGAGACAGGCAAACGTTGAATTGTGTAGACTTCTTGTAAATTAAGTAATGCAGATGTTTAACAATAATATAACTTTTGAGAGTGTAAAATGAAACCTTAATGGACCCACTACAGGTCCATTTGGTTTCAACAACATTTCTGTTTTACAGCCATTCAGTTGCAATTTTTTTTTAATATAATTTGGGGACCCCCCAAAATAATTTGGCGACCCCCCCGAGGTTTGCGACCAAGCCCCCAGTAAGGCTATCCAACGTTGAAGCTGCCACTACCTACTTGTGAAATGTGTAATTGCAGCACTTTCATGGAGGTGGACGGACGCTCATGACGTCACGTGTGTAGGACCTCAAATTTGAGGTCTGGGGCTAGGCTAGGCTAATCTTCCGCTCGCTCGAGCCATTGAGATATGATTATACTTCTGGCAGTCTTCTGGGTTCTTCAAAACGCCACTGAGCAACTTCTATTGAAATGAATAGTGGGGGGGCAGGGCTAACGCTCCGGTTCGGTCCCGATCCCTTTATTACTCTATGGTCGCGACCCACGGGCTGAGAACCCCTGGTAGAAAAAGTAGATTACAAAGCTATTAATGCTTGAGAACTTGTAGATATAATAGGCTATATTTCCCATTATTATTTTGAAATGGTACACTAATATATTCAGAAACATCTTCCATAAAAAAAATCTTTATGTCTCAGATATTTCATAAAAGCCCCAATATGTGATTTCCTCATCTGGTTAGAGTGAACAGGAACAATATTATACATAAAGTCTAGTGCTAGTCTGTATGGGGAGCTCCTTTGATAAATGGCACATCAGGGCACAGTCATACATTTTCAGGTGTGGGGTTTTATTTTTGCTTTAAACCATGATACGTGCAGTACCGTACCGCTATGCAGCCAGACCTGAGTTCTGTTGGCCCAATACGGTATGGAGATACAGGGACCGTCTCGTAATACATCAGTACATAAAAAAGAGAGAACAAAATAAAAATAAATTAAACAACCTGCCTGCCTCCTGTGAGGCAGGCAGGTTGTTTAATGTATTTTTATGTTGTGATGTGCACAGTGCACACAACTCCCACCATTAGTCTCATCTCTGGCCATGCCCAGAGCACTGATCATTCCAACAGTTAGTTAGTTTTCAGTGGGCAATATCGAAGTAATAGAATAAAGAACATTCCCATGAAAGATACAAAGATACCTGTAGTCACAATGTGACACATGAACAGTGTGACATGTCGCCCTGTCCCTGACCGTGCGGGACATCAGGCATATTGCAACGAACAGCCCTTAGTTGACGGAGACTGTTGAGTGTGCTTGACACCTCTGAAGCCATACAAGCGAGGTATGACTGCTGTGGTTCAGCAGACGACCAGCATTGGAAAAATCCAAATGTCTTGACATTTAATTGCTACCTTGCAGGTCACCACCGGCTCGACGATCCGAAAGCCTATAGCGAACGGCTCATCATAACAGCTGACAGGTTTCTCCTCGATCACCTCCCTGCCGCCCGCCCGCCCACCGGCGTCAATGTGAGACGCAACGCCAGGCAGGCAATGACGACTCTGTCAATAATCAGTAATAAAGACGGTGTGCTGCTGAGCATGATTGTGGGAATGATTGGTCTGTCGATATGGTATCGAGCAGGCTATGCCGAGGGCCAGATGGAAAGCACGCTATAGAGGTGGCTGCATGCGGAAAAACACATTACAACGAAAAAGATGCCCTGCAGTGTTATGATAATGCACAGTATCAACACGATTAGGAGACTAAAAGGACCCCCTGCTGGCCTCCTAGAGGCCAGCAGGGGAGTTGTTTTGTGAGATGGTTGCCGGAGGAGAGGTCACTCAAATGGGTTCATCCTCTGGGCCTGCATGGCAATCTGCAAATTTGGTGCAAGTGGACATTTTGGATGTCACTATAGATCAAAGACATTATCACACATACATGTGTAGGGTTCATCTGGGAGAATGGAGGGTACAGACAGCGAATACTAACAGATATTGTTTGCCACTACTAAACCAACCAACCGACTAGACATTGCCTAAACAATGGACTAATGATCTTTGATTTGAATATTTAATTCTGAGAAGAAGCATTTTTTTTTAGTGGTGCCATGTGGACTTTATGGAATCGTTCATTATGGGGTGGAACGTGCAGTGAAATGTCCTTAAATTGATTTCTTATAATTACGTCTGAGAAACACATTTCATCATGGGGGTCACTCAGAGCACAGGCCTGCTGACCACACTGGAGCATCAAGAGCTTCCTCAAGCACCAGAGTGGACAAACTGTCCTGCCATAAATCATGACATTAACAACGGTAGGACAAAGGGTTAGATTTCCACCCACAGTCAGAATAATAAACATTTTTAATGGGTTTGACCTATCAACTATGACAATTTGTTCAACTTAATGGTGACCCCCCCACCCTGACAAGCACTTGGAATTTGTAGGAGTTGAGGCATTACGTTTAGTTTGACAACTTTGTCTCGGTTCCACAGATTAAATATTGTGAAAATAGCTGAGGTAAACAGTATTTTATAGTAGGCTATAGTTTGTTGATTACCTTTGATACAGTGATGGCAATTTGGCAATTTGTTTTGTTCTTATTTTTTGGTATTAAAAAGGTATCAATTGGACCCTTATACGGATCCATTTGGTTTCGTTGTACACTCTCAAGTGTGTGTGTGTGTGTGTGTGTGTGTGTGTGTGTGTGACATTGATCCACATCTCCTATTTGCACATACTGTATACTATAGACATGACGTACAGTAGCCTACTATAGACATGATGTACTGTATGTGTAGTAGAAGAATATATACTGTTGAGCTATTAATTACACAAACTATCCGATGCAGATCTGTATGAATAAGCAGACCAAGAACAGTTACTGTACTGCAAGTTTTAAACAACCTAGCAAATAAATAAATAGCAGACTTAGAATGGAGCCTACTGTAAGTGATCATGAAACAAATCGTCTCCGTCGTCTGAGAATCTATCTCTATTTTCTACTAAACCTGCAAGTATCTTAATGGCATTCCAAGTGGAACTTCTCATGGTTTCCAACGGGTTCCATCGGTCAGACGAGCTCATAGGATGTGAGGGGACAGTGCTCTTTAATGCCAGTGGGTGTCGGCCACAGGGTTGCAGATTCTCGCCCGCTGCACTCCATATATTGCGCACGGACTGGAGGAAATTGAACATTGTCATGGATGGATTAGCCCCAGTAATGGCGAGACACGTACAGCCGGAGCCAAGGAGAGAGGAGCTAAAGAGCGTCGAGCAAACGAGGGAGGAGGGAACGCAATGAAATCCATTTCATACCTCCTCAGGCACACTCACCCGGCCGCGTGTGAGTGCCTCTTCTGCCATGCTAAGCCAAAATAGAACTTTTTAAGGCACTTTGAAGCGGCGCTTGTGCAGATTATAGGAAACGTAAAGAAGCCGCAATGCACTTACTGCCGACATTAAGTCCACAACAAAACACTGCACACCGTTAATGTCAGTGTTAATTTACCTCTGATAGTTTATTTCAAAGATGACGTAACCAGGATACATATAAAATGGATACATCTACTGTATAGTGTATGCTTAAAGGGATATTTCACTTTCAAAAGAACTTACTCTACTCAGGCTTATGTGTGAATGCCACAGACAGTTTTTACATTGCTTGATTCTGTATTTAGATATTTGATATTCATTTTCACTGCCCCGCCCCCTTCCTATACAATCCCATTGTAGCTCCAAACGCATTTTAACCATGATAGATTCATCGAAAGCACCTGTCCTATTTATGGTATATAGCATATATATAAATATATTATACACATCGCACATACAGTACTGCCTGGCATTGGCCCATATTATCTCAAGCTCTCAACAAGACATCGTACAGTAGCATAATGTCACAAATGAATTCAGCAGGAGGAGAAGTGTTGGCGTCTGCACCGCATCACGCTGCAAACCACTTACTGTAGATCAGGCGCTGGAAGCACTTATACTGTAGGTTTATACACTTTACGTTGTTGAATCCCTTTAACACGCCAAGACCTGGAACGCATCTGTGTCACTACATTAACCATTATTTGTTAGACTTCAGCTGTTGAAAAATAGCAGATCTACAAGCTCGTAGCGCGGCACTCTGTACCGCGCTACGAGCTTATAGATCTGCTTTTTTCCCCCTTTTTTCGTGAAAACGTGTGCAAATCTTTGAAAATATATTCTTTCACAGCAATTTTTTTTACCTTTTTGCTTTTGTCGGGTCCCTGGAACAAGATATTTTTTATATTTTTAGGGAGGTCCTTGACATGAAATAGTTTGAGAACACATTTAATCTGGTCTCAGGTCTCAATGGGCTAAAGACACATTGTACTGAACAGAAGTGACACGGTGTTACTGGTTGGCCGCAATGCTTTCCTGGGGATTAACGCAGAGGTTAATGCATTGAAATAAGTCCATTGTAAAGAAAAATGTGTCTCCAATCTCTAATCCGCTGTGTGGCTATTGGTATAATAAAGCTGGCATTACGCATTCAAATACACATTTTCCTCCCTCAACAATATGCTCCTCTTTTCTGTCCTTCTGGCTCGGTTGATCTACAGCCAAAAATACCCATTCGTGTCATTTATGTTTTAATTGAAAATCCACTCGCTAAAATTGACTGAAATGGGATATGGCTCGTGCGTTTATTGTCGCTGCACTTCAGTGTCGGTTTTGACAGCACATTTTTTATTTAGTTTAGTCATATTTTACTAGCCATCTGAAATGTTTTAGTGTTAGTCTATAGTTGTTGTCAACTAAATCAGTGGTTCCCAAACTTGTTCATGTCAAAGACCCCCAAAATGACACTCATTAGCCTGCGGACCCCCATTAGAAAAGATATGCCAGGGACCCCCCATAAGAGAAGATTTGTACAGCTTTAGCAGTGATTTTCAACTATTTTCATGTCAAGGACCCACCAGTTTGATATGCAACATGTTACGGGCTATCTCTGAGACCCTAATTTATATTGTAAAATCAATGTTAATTTAACTCTGAGAGTATACAAATGGAAGCATTGTACACTCTCAGAGTTACAGACCCATAAGTGTCCATTTGGTTCAAAACTATCATTTAGCTGGGGACCCCCTGGAACTCCCTCAAGGACCCCTAGGGGTCCCCTGACCCCACTTTGGGAACCAATGAACTAGATAACATGAGATTTTAGTCAGCTAAATATACAGTTGATTTTGTCAACAAAACATAATTGTTGGCAGGCCTTCATGGCGTCGTAATTAATGCCTGATTTTACACTTGGTTGCATGCTGAAAATAGCCGATCTACAAGCTCACAATGACATAATTGTCAATATATTTCTGTCTTAGTTTTAGTCTTCATCAGCGAAAAAAAAGGCAGCCGAAGAACATTGTTCGTCATAGTTTTGAGTCGACGAAATCGACACTGCAAGTGCACTTTCCCTGACTCTAATAAGCAGCAGGGCCTACAGCGTGACAATTTCCCGTCAGCAGGAGAGAGAGAGAGAGAGAGAGAGAGAGAGAGAGAGAGAGAGAGAGAGAGAGAGAGAGAGAGAGAGAGAGCTTGCTCGGTCAGGGTGATAGTGGACAGTGTGTGTTAGATATGAGCTATAATGAAAACACCAGAGCTAGAGGGATGTGACATACATAGACCAGGAGCCACAAGTTAGATTTTTTTCCCCCTTTTTTTTCTGTCTTCTTCCTCCCTATCTAATTCATTCACTGCAGACTCTGGTATTCTGACAGTGTGGTCAGAGATAATGCTTAATCTTGGTCAGCAGCAATGGGAAACCATGCAGTTCCTATAGCAACACTAGCGGATTGGAATGATAACAAAAACACAGTCAGAGAGGCTGACATATGGACTTATCTCAATGGTGAAAAGTTTGCAAGAGGCCATGTGTGACAGACAGCACATTCCATGAGTTTCTCAGCCGTTATGTTGATTGTAGTGCAATGCTGTGCTCTAATTCAAATCCTGGGAATGAGCAGGTCGGATGTAACCCGGCAAAACACAAAGGCCACGCGGGGCAAACGAATCCCAGACTATAGTACAGTAGTATGGAGAGCCCTGCATGGGTCTTCTCAATCCATCACCCGAACAGCCTGGTATCGCGTGATTTCTGACAACTCCTGTCATACTGTACCTCCCACCCTCAACACTGATTTCCATAGAAATAGGTCTGCTTCCGTCCCCCGTCCCCGTCCCCCCCCAAAAAAGAAAAAAAAAGCATGGAGTCCGCTCATAATTCCGACCGACCATTACAGTAGGTTAGTGAGTCAGTGTTAGGGTTAGGGTTAGCTACAATGCGGCCAGTCAGACCAGTAATCTCACGTCGGCATGCAGACCCCCAGATCACGTGAACTTGCCTATAGAACTTCCGCAGCTATACCATAGTTTATACGCCATAGCGGTCGGAAATGATTAAGCAGTGCTGTGGATCAGATTGGGAATGCTTTGGGTTTGCAAGGGGTTCCAAACAGGATAGGCGTTGTTAAGCACAAATAAATAATGATGTGCAACTTCTGTTTCTATGTGACAAATATGTAGTCAATCAACATTGTCGGAAAATTATCTGTGTAAACACCTCGACCATTATTTTAGAATTTGGCTATAGCAGATCTACAAGCTCATAGCGTGTCACTTTGTGCCGCACTATAAGCTTGTAAATCCGCTATTTGGTTTGTAAATCTGCTATTTGAACATTATTTTGTGCAAATCTTTGAATATAGGCTTATATATATATACTGTATATATACATATATATTTTTAAGCATTTCTTGTTTACTCAAATCCTTGCTTCTGGGGGGTCCCTGGAACTAAATCTTTTTGAGATGGGGGAGATGGTCGACCAAATATGTGTCATGTTGGGGGCTCTTGATGTGGAAAGGTTTGAGGACCACTGATATACTGACATCCCAATTAAAACCTGGCTTAAAATACTGGACTCGGTGATAGAACCAATTTCCCTCTATGGTTGCGAGATCTGGGGACCATTAGCAAACCATGACCTGGAAAAATGGGATAAACACCAAACCGAGACCCTACACACAGAATTCTGCAAATCCATTCTCCGTACCCAGCGAAAAACACCAAATAATGCATGCAGGGCAGAATTAGGACGATACCCACTCATAATCAAAATAAAAAAGAGAGCACTTAAGTTCTAGAGAGATGCCCCCTCAGCCAGCTGGCCCTGGAACTCCGGGCACAAACACAAACAGAGCCACGAGATAGAAAACCCATTGGACTAAACCAAATGATAAAACAGCAAAGGGAAAACTATCTGACACATTGGAAAGAAGCAACACAAAAGCAGAGTAAACTAGAATGCTATCTGGCCCTAAACAGAGAATACACAGTGGCAGAATACCTGAGCACCGTGACCGACCCAAAACAAAGAAAAATCTTAACTAGGTACAGACTCAGTGAGCACAGTCTCGCGATCGAGAAAGGCCGTCATAGGCAGACCTGTATCCCGAGAGAAGACAGACTATGCACCCACTGCACACTAAACGAAGTGGAAACCGAGCTACACTTCCTAACCATCTGTCCATTGTACCAAGACATCAGAGACACATACTTCCCACAGATTACAACCACACACGGAGATTTTGAAAACATGACCAATGACAAAAAACTCCCATATGTTCTGGGCAAAGTACAACAATGTGCAAACACAGCAGCAAGATTTGTGAGTTGCTGTGATAGGAGAAGGATATCAAATGGAACACAAGCACCCTAAAGACTAATCATCGTGTATATTCCTGCACTATACCTGCATCGAGTGATCTTGGTACATAGAAGTTGATATATTGAAGATTCTGACCTTCAAAGTACATCATTTTTGTTTTGATTGTATTGCTGTATTGCTGTATTGTTCTTTCTGCTTTGGCAATGTAAACGTATTATTTTCAGACACGTGTTCTTGAATTTGGCCTCAGAACTTAATGGGCTATTAAAAAAAAACATCCGAACGGAGCAGAACTTTTTTCCCGAACACATCATTTCCCACCAGGTTAACAACAGCAGACTTTAACCCATTTAGATCTAAGTTCGATTCTACAAAATTACTTCTAAATCCAGTTGTCTGAAAAACCTATGTTTCCATGTCAGTGGTTCTCAAAGTATTTCAAAAATTATATGTAATTGGCCATCGACCACGATCTGAAATTATGTTGTTCCAGTGACCCCACCCCCAGGAGCAAAGATTTGAGTTAAAAACGTTCGCTCTGAAAGAACATATATTAAAAGATTTGCGCCCTGCACATTTTCACGATTTTTTGAAAATAGCAGATCTACAACCTCGTAGCACGGCACTCTGTGCAGCGCTATGAGCTTGTAGATCTATTTTTTTCATAATTTCTAAAGCATAACATAATGCTTAAAATCACCCAAAAGCTACAGTATAGGCTTGAAGGAGTTATAAATGTAGCTTCACAGAAGAGAAAGCATAATGAAGGACGACCGTAGCCCATAGGCTGGAGGGGCGTAAAGGAACGCAGTGGAAAAAGAGCTGAAGGCTTCCTGCAGCAAGAGCACGGAATCAATAACTTTCCCTCCGGGGTCCCGTTCCTGGTTTCAGGGACGGGGATCACTCAGGGTTCTAATTGACGTCTCGTCCAAACTCCCCGCTATTATGACTTCATTATATCTGTGGAGATAAAAATTAATGAGAAGCAGAGGCCCCGAACGGATATGCCAAACTTAGCATTTCATTTACATTAAAGAAAGGAAACTCTTCCCTTGGCCGGAAGCATATAACTCTAATGACTTTAATCAATGAGAACCCCTCCCTCGTTTAATGCCCCCAATTCATTCATCGTTATTGATATTCTTTATGCCCTTGTGTGTGTGTTTATTACTTTTATCTCGCAGTTCTGCCCGGTCATCTGTCTTTGCAACGCAATTCAGCTGATGTGTGCTTAGTTAGAACATTGCCTTCCACGATGGTTATTTCCTTGCCCTAAGCACCTTGTTCCATTTTATTTAATTTCATTGTCAACATTTGTACTCCTTCATTTGGTATAGTAGAATTTGATGGCAATACTTCTGTACAAAGTTGAATACAGGCCTTTGACTTAGTTCTAACAGAATTGTTTTTATATTGTGCTATTGCAACTTTTATCTTAAAACCAGAGAACGTCTTCCATCACTGGCTAAAAAAAAAAACTACAATTTAAAAAAGGACGCAGAACCCTCTGGCGGTTTTGGGAATGTCTTCCTAATCTACGAATAAATGTTACTTCAGAGCTAACGCAACTTTACATTCACAGAAGAACATTGCATTTTCAATACAGCTATTTGTCTGAATTTGGACGGACTGACTGAAAATAATGTGCTGTAATGTAACTCCCCTGGAGTTCTGGATGTAAACAAGAGTAGCCTGTTGCAGCAAATTTACAAAAGATGGAGCTGCAAGCGTGAAAGGTATGACACATATGTGACCAAATTTGACTGAGAGCCTGCCATCACGCAACCTCCAGCTTTTCACCAGAGGAGAAAAACGATATATTTGTTTTAATCCAAAATGAGTTAATAGCACAGGCAGACTCTTCACATACAGTACTAGAGCATGTCTGAAATAAATGTCAGAGCTGAAATTGACATGTAAATATGAAATAAATGCTTAAACATATAGCTAGGTGTAATGTTAGAGTCCACAGACCGCCTGATGACGTAAAGGTTTTTACGCTAGCCTCCATTCATCCATCCATCCATCCATCCATCTTCAACCGCTTATACTGTATGCAGTTGGGTCGCGGGAGCAACAGCTCCACCAGAGAGCTCCAGATTTCCCTCTCTAAAGGAAAATATCTCTCTTCAGGCTAGCCCGGTCTCCATATTTGGGCATAATGTCTTTCAGAGCCAACTGTCTGTAAGAGATGGCGCTGAAAGCATGGTCATGCAGATATGGATGGACGGAGTCATACGCCATAGTTATTATGTCATAATTGACTGACTGACATCATAGTCCCAGATCCGCATGGGAGGCTCAGCGTTATTTCACACCGTCTTTTAGAACCCCAGTTGACCTTTACCTTTACCTTATTTCAATTTCCGTTCATCTCACATCACATTCACTCCTGCCTCATGTGTGTTTGTGTGTGTGTGTGTGTGTGTGTGTGTGTGTGTGTGTGTGTGTGTGTGTGTGTGTGTGTGTGCGTGAGTGCGTGCGTGATGGTGATAGGTTTCATTACTGTAGTCAATCTGGGGGTTGACGGGCTGCTCCTCTGCGGCACAGTGCACCTCAATATAATCCTTTTTAATTAAAGGCCTGCCCTCCGTCCCCCGTCCCCCACCCTGCCCTGCGCCCGCCTCTGCCCTTTCTCACTCCGGCGCCAGCCTTTTGTTCAGCCCTGGCGCTCACCCACTCGCTTCGTGTCAAGCCACGCTCTTGCCATTTGAAAAGGGGAGACGTCACCTTTGTCTCCCTCCCTTTATGTGGCTTTAATCTCTGCCTCAATATTGCACGGTGTCTTGTGTGTGCCCGTGTGCATGCGTATGCGTGCGTGCGTGTGCCTCTGAATATGCCTGCCTGCCTGCCTGCCTGCCTGCCTGCCTGCCTGCCTGCGTGCGTACGTGCCTGCCTGCCTGCGTGCGTGCGTGCGTGCGTGCGTCAGAGAGAGTGATTGGCGCCGTCTTGCCGCAGCGTGTGCGGTTCATCCAGGCTCAGGGCTCATCAGGGTTAAATCAGCCTTTAAAAGAGCTTGATTGGCTGTGATTGGCCGCTGATAAGAGGCCAAAGGGCAGAGTGCCATTTAGGCTCAACCGTGCCGCAGATCCCACACATTGATTCGCTGTTATGAAAGCCCTGCCAACGTGGTCTTTCACTCAGTCTGTTGAATAGAATAGAGGGCATCGCTACGAAGAGAAGTTGAGTCTGTCCTCCTCGCACACCTCTTTCTTTCTTTCTTTCTTTCTTTCTTTCTCAAACTTTTCTAGCCTGGTGAGAAAAAGAGAGAGAGCGAGAGAGAGAAAGAGAGAAAGAGAAAGAGAAAGAGAAAGAGAAAGAGAAAGAGAGAAACAGAGAAGAAAGAAAGAAAGAAAGAAAGAAAGAAAGAAAGAAAGAAAGACTCTACATAGACATTCTTTGCCACCATGCCAGTCATGAACCAATACAGACACCCTGTCACAACAACTCACAACGAACCTCAGCAACCACAACACAACACACATAACCTACTGTTTATCAGTCTTCAACTGAACATTTACATTTGGAATTGATGGCTGTTATAAAGCCCAAAACCTCTAGCTCGAACCAAAAGGAAATAGCAAAACCACTGTAGATTATTGAGTTATTAAGAGCCACATACAAGCAGAATACACACCTGTAGATTCACACCAGCATTCAATTCCAGAGCCAGAAACAGTTACTGAACATGTTCCATTGTTCATTGGGTCCAAAATGACATGAATAGTACACCAGCTTGAATCACACTAGTACCGGTATACACATAATATTCAGCACAAGCAGCAGCAGCAAAGAAGCTAAAAAATAACAAAGTTCCTACCATGAGCCGTCTTCTACTTGACTTCAGGTCAGCCTCCAGCTCTCTCTCTAGTTCATGACGAGCCCTCCAGCGGCGTCTCCAGTCATCTCCATACATCTGGCTAGCCGGCCAGTGCTTTCCTCCCAGTATCAATATAATGGCACCGACCAGCCTCATTATGCTGGCTGCCATCTTCTCACACACATACAGTAGCATGTTCTATGGGTCCAGCATTCACAGCATGTCACATGGAGAACGGACTCGTGTGGGGCGGAGAAGAAGCTGAGCTTGAGGGTCTGGGGGGGTCATCTTCACCCTGTACCTGTGGAACAGGTTGAGAGAGACACCATAAGCTTTGAGTATAAGTAAGTAAGGTATAGAAAGAAAGACAGTGATGTACTGTACACAGCATCCCTCTGGTTACAACACATACTGTACAACGTCAAAGTCATACGATTAGTCAGTGTTGTTTTTAGCGGCACATTTAGATTTTTGTCATAGTCTCTTGAATAGCTGTCATTTAGTTTTAGTCACATTTTAGTCACCTGGAATGCTTTATTGTTTAGTCCAGTTTTAGTCGACTATAAATATCATAAGATTTTAGTCGACTAAATCTACAGTTGATTTAGTAGTCTAAAATGTGTTTTGTCGTGCCTTGATGCCGTCGTAATGACTGATTTTACACTTCTAGCTTGTTAGATCAGCTATTTTCAGCATGCAAACATGTAAAATGACTTATACTGCATCTCTTGTCCACTAGTCCCCAACACAGAATATACGTATAGGTGTACGTATACATAATGTTAGTTTTATATCGGAATGAAGATGTTGTCCACCATTCCATGCTGTTGATGTGGTGGTACAGTACCATCCATAGGAGAGATAACAGGCAA